>NC_048303.1:99547854-99577267 GCF_013100865.1 Trachemys scripta elegans
GGGCCGCGGGGCCGCAAGCCAGTCCAGGGTAGCAGGGGGGTGCGCTGGGCCGCGGGGTCGGGCCGCCGGGGGGGGTGCGCTGGGCCGCCGGGGCCGGGAGCCCGGGGGTGCGCTGGGCCGGCAGTGCTGGGCGGGCCGGGGGTGGTCGGCCGGGGGCCAGGGCCGGCACCCCAGGGCCCGAGCCGACCCAGGCTGGAGCCGCCGGGGGGGCCAGCCTGGGCCGCACCTCCTCCCCCCACACCCCCCCTTACCTGCCCAGGCTTCCCGCGAATTAAATGTTCGCGGGAAGCAGGGGAGGGGGCGGAGACTTTGGGGAGGGGGCGGAGTTGGGGCGGGGCTGGGGGCGGGGCCAGGGCTCCGTGGAGTGTCCTCCTTTTGGAGGCACAAAATATGGTAACCCTAAAATAAGTGCTTCAGGGGACATTGTAAGAGGGAGTTCAAAGTTAAGCAAGGGCAACCCCCCCAAAAAATAGGATGGTAGAGATGGTCTTTTCTGGGCAATGTTCAATGATTTTCTGTAATTCCCTGAACAGTGCCTAGACACTGATGGGTGCTTTAGAAATACTGATGGGGAGCAGCAAAGCTAGACATCTCTCCTCCACTGCATTCACCAGCAATATGGGTGCAAACTTCAAACCCTAGCTGGAACCAGGTAAATGCTATGAAGCTGTTCACTCTTTTTATTTTAAAGCAAATATGGAAATGAAGTTTTAAAAACCTGTTAATGCAATATTAAAATTGAACAGGACTTGCACATGCTAAGGTTCCAGGAGCATGGTTCATTCAGCCATATTGCAGATCTGTAATATTTTTGTCCCTCTTTTTCCTGATAAATGGTAGCTTAATATATTCTAGTGTAAATCTGGCCAAAGTTAATTTTGCTGTTGAAACCTTACCATTTGCTTTTCCTGATTATGCAATATATTTGCATGAATGCAGTGCTTGTATATAACCATAGGAAACATAATTTAAATGTCTGTTAATAAAAATTACCACAATGTGTATGAGTCTCTTCTGATATTAGCCATCCATAGTTGTTATTCTTACAGGGCCAGCACACACTACCATCATGCTACCACCACAGGGACTGCACTAGATTACACATGGAATTTATCATCTTCTTCCTCCTGCCCTTTGTGCCTTTGAGAAAGTCTCCCATTTTAGTGTTTCCTACCTTACTAGCCATCTCTTCTCCCACTTGAGATCATAATGCTCTTTTTATGGCAGCAATTTGTTCCCAAGGAAAAATTAGACGAAGAAAAATCTTCATTAGGAAACACAAAAGGCCTGATTCACCACTATCCAGTTTGCAATTTACATCAGCATAAAATTGGAGTAATGCAGTGATAAATTAGGCCCAAATATCTTCTTCTACATGGAACAGGGGAAACTACTGGCCTATAATTTTTTCCCCTCCCTACCCAAAATAGTTTCATAGTGAAGGTTCCACATCAGAGCGACCAGATTTCAGTGTACAGCTGGATGACTGACGGCACTTGCATGGAAAAAATCCCATTGGATTTCAATAATGTTCAGCTTTTGTATATTGTAAAAAGAGATTAGATGACCTCTTCTGGGTTTTGGAGACTGCGTCTGTATTTAAATCTCCCAGGGATCAGCATGGCTTAAAATAATACCTTTAATCCTTTGCTTTTACATTTAGGAATTTATCAAAAAATGTTGCAGGTATTAGATCCCACATTGCACAATTAAACTGACAGCTCCCTTGGGTCCCTTATAATAAATTATTCAAAAGCAGGAGTGTTCAAGCCTTTCATTCTTCGAAAGGTAAATAACAGAGTTCCATACAGCTTAATGGGAGATGATCTTCCATATGAAACTCTTAAAACAAAGGTATTAATTTACTTATAGGCATATCTATGGCACTTGACACTGAAGTGTCTGAGCCCCTAACAGGTTTGTGATTTCTTCTTACAACTTCCCCAGGAACTAAAGGCACATTATTATATGCAGTTTCCAAATGGAAAACTGAGGCACAGATAGTTTAAGTGTTTTGCCCAAAGTCACACAGGATGTCCCTCCAAATGGCTCTCTATGAACATTAAAAATCCCGTGGCACTTTCATCAGAGTTCTAGCCAACTCCACCAGCCTCCTTGGTCAATTTCCCCATCTCCTCCTTTATTGTGCAGTGCACTATTCAGTTCCCACACTCCTCATACCATAGAGATGGCTGGGTTTCTTTCTCTTTTTTTTTTTTTTTTTAAACAGGAAGGATTTAATGATATCTTTCCAAAATATACAATTAGGAAAAGCTGTTATGTAGTCTGATAAAATTGAATGGAAAAAACCCTATTCATACACCATGAATATTGCATATTTAAATATAAAAGAGACAAGAAATACTAACGTTAAGCTTGATTCTTCTTTCTTTTACACAGACTTCAATGGAGTTATTCCTGATTTATAAGGGTAGCAAAGGAGAATCAGATCCAAGAGCAGGGTGGATAAAAATCAATGATTTTTTTTTAATTGGATTTTTTTTGTTAAAATGCTTTTTGAGGAAAAACAAATCTATCTAAAGATAGTTTTAATTAAGATACATTATAGCTCAAAGATATCTCATCATGGAATAGGGATTATAAATTCTAATTCTATAGTATGAGACAATATATTCATGCAATGTTTAAGAAAAGTTTTGTAAATGAGTTCCAATAGTTCATGGATTAGGGACCCAATCTTATGGGTTCCAGGGGCTTCTGTATAGATTATTTAGGTTAATCTTTCTAACTACCCAATGGGTCTCAGTGCTCAGTCTAGAAGATGCCATCAGAGATGTTTAGTTTTGCAGTTCTCAAACTGTGGATTTATGACTCCAGTTAACAGCAAAAATGTTTTCAAATAAATAAATAAATATACAGAGGTGAGAAATAACAGACCTCAACCCTATTGTCCCTCTGCAAATTTGTATACATAGAGTCAATCCCTTATCTCCCTCTAAAAGTGAAAACTTTCAAAAAGTTCAATGAATAGACTATTGTTGGGGGCGGAATAAATCTGGACAAGGAGAAGAAGTCTGGAGAGAAATGTGAGAAGGGAGGGACAAGCAGTAGAAACAAAAGTGAAACTGTTTAAGCAGCATATTCCAGAAGTCTTGAGGTCTTTCTGAATGTAGCCTTCATTGATTTGAGATCTACCATACCATTCTCTCACTAAAAGGAAAAACCTATAATGGCAGCAGGCTGTAAAAGAGACCCAGTTTGGGAATATTTTAATGAAGTTCCTCTACCTGTGAGTAAGACAGGCATGCGTGCAAAATGCAAACAGTGTAACAAAGAAATGCAAGGCCTGGTTGCCCGAATGAAACAACATGATGAGAAGTGTTCCTTCTCAGGATGAAGCTGTGTTGAAGGTGAAGAAAGGAACATGTCTGAACATGCAGGATCTTCAGTTTGGTAAACTTTTTTATTTCATACTTCTTTCTTAAGGACTGCCTGTCTTCCTTCTGGACTATTCTTGAATTCTCATGTTTGAACAAAAAATATAGTTGTTACTCTATTGTTCTATCATTTTAGATGCAGTTGTGATAGAAAATAAATAGCTGAAATAGGCAGATCTTCCTTTTACAATTTCACCTTTAAAGTAGTACTGAGAGTCAGTAAATGCAATGAGGGATAATAAATGAGCAGTATGGTCATAATAATTAAATAACTGCATTGACTTATTTTGTTTAGGAGAATCGATCCTCAACATACAGGATTCTGAAGATTATCCACCTTCAAGATCACCATCATTTTCTATAGTTTCAGAGTTATCTGCCAATGACAGTGTTTCAGTCACATCATGTATGTCACATAGCCAAAGTATATCATCTCTAGCAAACACAAAACAAAAAATCTCCATCATCCAGAAACAACCATAGATAAGTTTGTGATAAGAACCATCAGATTACAAAAAGAGGTAATTGATGAAAAAAATTGCCCTGTTTATTTATGCAACAAAGTCTCCTTTCTGTATGATTGAGAACCTACCCTTCATTAACATGATTCAGTCATTAAGACCAGGATACAGTCCACGCACCAGAGCAGATGTCGCAGGCAAATTGCAGTGTGCGAAAGGTCTAGAGGGTGAAATTGTTAACCTGAGTCTTGATGGGTGGCGCAATGTCCATAATGATCCTGTTGTATGTGCTTGTGTGACAACAGAAGAAGGGAATGTCTTCCTTACAAAAACAATTGATACATCAGGAAATGCACACACAGCAGAATACTTACAAGAAGTAGCAGTAAAAGCTATAACAAACCGTGAAAAAAAATTCAAATGTCTAGTACACAGCTTGGTCACAGACAATGCTGCAAATGTATCCAAGATGAGAAGAAATTATTTAGAAGAGAGTCCCAACCTAATAACATACGGTAGCAGTGCTCATTTGATGCACTTCCTTGCCAAACACTTCAGTGTTCCAGAAATAAAGGCTAATGTTGTTGAAATTGGAAAATACTTCTGTAACAACCACTTTTGCAGCAGCTGCTCTGAAAAAAGTGGAGGAACCAAGCTAACTCTCCCACGAGACGTGCAATGGAACTCAGTAGTGGACTGTATTGAGGACTATATCAAGAACTGGGCTAATCTGATGACAGTTTGTGAACAAAATCATAAAAAAAATAGATGGCACTGTCACAGCCAAAGTTCTCAACATTAGGCTTAAAAGAAATGTTGAACACATGCTGAGTACCCTGAAGACTATTTCGGTAGCCTGGAACAAAATGCAGGGAAATAGCTATTTTATTGCTGATGCTGTTGAAATTTGGAAGGAACTGAGTGAGATCTTCAAAAGAAATATGCAATGACAGAGTTAAATTCCAAGCATTAAAAAAAAAAAAACAAATGGGACAAGCACTCCAGCTCATCTTCTCAATACTCGGTACCAAGGTCAAACCTTAACTGCTGAAGAAGAGGAGTTGGCTATGACATGGACATCCAGCAATCATCCCTCCATAATGCCAACTATAATAAACTTCAAAGCTAAGGGTGAACCATTCAAGAAATATATTTTTGCTGATGATGTGTTAAAGAAAGTCACACCAGTGAACTGGTTGAAGTAACTTAAGCACTTGGATTCAGAGACTGTTGAAGTGATAACACCACTTTTAACAGCAGTAGCTTCTTCTGCTGGTGAAGAAAGAATATCTTCTTCCTCTGGACTAATTCATTCCAAACTGAGAAATTGTTTGGGACCTGAAAAAGCAGGAAAGCTTGTTTTTCTTTTCCAGATTATGAACAAACAGGAAAATGAAGGTGAAGACGACTGAGTTAGCTGCAGAAGCCAATATTTTCAGTTTCTCATGTTGACCTGCCTGACATAGTCGATTTAAATGAAATATTTAAAAAAAAACAAAAACAAAAATTAACTATTTTAGTTAAAAACAAAAACAAACCTGATTTTAAAAAACTTGAATGTTTCACTAAATTAAAAAATTCATATGCTTGTTTTGTTAAAAAATTATGTTTGCTGTTGAAGAAAAAAAATTCAGAATACATAACGTTGTTGTTTTAGTTAAATAAAACAATTTAAATGTCTGTCTGGTGATGTTCGCCTCCTAATACAGGATGGCAAGAAAATCCTCCAAATATTAACGATTAACCTGTTGAACTGGAGATAGTTCACCTCCCAATGACTTCATAAATATCTGCTTCAATTATCTTTGGTAAATGAAATAACCAAACAATCATTCATTTTCTGATATAGCTGTAAAAGTAATCTGAAACGTTTTCAAAATAAGTCACTTAAAAATGTATAGTGTGTACCTTCTAAAAATGAAACCTACATCTATCTCGGAGTTGTGAAGAATATGTAGTAAGGTTATAACAACCAACAAGAATGCACTTTTATGTAGAAATCCATGATTAAATTGAGTCTTCCTGACTAGTGATTTAAATCAGATTGATTTAAATCAAATCCACTGTGTCCAACATTAACTTGCACTTGCTGCATATACTGGGCCAAATTCTCCTTTGGTGTAAATCAGTGCAGCTCCACTGACTTCAATGCAGGTAATCCAGTTTACACCAGCTGAGTATCAGGCCCTACATATTTAGGTATACGTGTAATGACCTAATTAATCATTGGAAATACATGCAGTGTGAGAGAGTCCAAACAGCTGGGGTGGAGTGGAGTGAGTTCACACCATTGCTGGTATAAAAGTGCAGCAGCAACAAAAAGACCAACAGCTAGATTGTGCCTCGTAGGCCCAGCCCTGCACTGGGGGCATTGCACAGCTGCATGGCTGTAGGTGCCGCACCCTGCCTCAGAGGCCTGGTCTGCGCTAAGCAATGTTACCATGTCTCCTCACCACTATGAACTACAATGTTCTGATATGAGATGCTGAACATGTTCAGTGGTCAGTGCAGACCAGGACAAACCATGGTCATGCCAGCACAAATACCGTCAATATCAACCTTGAACAAACATGACAAAGTTTCATGGTGTAGACTAGGCCAGAGAAGCAGTTGCCAACCCCAAAGATTCACAAATCATAAATCAGGAGCCCAAAAGTCATGAGATTATAAAACAACAATAAATGTTGGGTCTTTTTATTTACCTACTGGCTTTTGAGCCTTTAGGGTTTGGGTTTTTGAGCTTTTCTCTGCAACCATGAAGGCTAGAAAACCATGAAAAAAAAAGTTGAGATTCCCACAACCAAGTATTCCAGGAGTTAGGGCTTTAAGTGAAAACATTAAAGGTTATGCGACTTCCTATAAAATTGCAAGAACTGATAACAGCGTGCCCGGTGCTTCCCAGTTCTCTGCCTGCCAGGGTGGGGGTGGAGAGCAGGGAGGGTTGAGTCCCTTGAGTACACAGACAGATTCTGCCTAGCCCTTATGTGGGTCATGCATTTGGAAGGTGATCTGCCCAAAAGTATATTAGTATCTAGAATGAAACCCTCAGAAAACAAGCATCAGGAAAGGCTGCTTCACATACAGAAGAAAGACACCTACCTCTTCAACTCAGCAATAAGCAGAGCTGTGCAGGGGACACCTAGTGTCATTAATGAGATGTTGTTGATAGCAGGCTTAATGAATGCCAGGCATGTAGTAACTCCAGAAAGGACACCGACTGCAGCTTTAAACCTTGCCCTGAATAATTAAAGAAAAAGGGTACATTTTGCTTTAATTAAACCTTAAATTAATGATAAACAAGAAAAGGCAACTATAAAATCCTAAACATGTTTAAAATTGTTGTAAACAACATTTCTTTGAATAAGTATAAGAAATGACACACACTATGACAACAACATGATGTGTACATAATGTCTACTTCGGTCCCAATCTGGCAAAGACTTTAACTTTGCATACCTATGTGTCTCGTGCATAAGTCTTCGCAAGACTGCAGCCTTGAAAGTTTAATATTTTATATACACACTGATCATAAATATTTGAAACTGAGGCCCTATTCTGATCTCTCTTATTCCAGTATAAATCGTGAGCTATTCCACTGCATTCAATTGAGTCATGAGGTCTAAAACCAGTGCAGTGTTGCCAATTCTCATTATTTTACAAGTATCATGATATTTATTATTTTCCTTAAAGCCCTATTTACTGGAATCATGTTATGTTAGAATCTCAGCTTTTATTTTTTTAATAAAGTGTGTTTCTAGCTTGCCTGGTTGCAGAGAAAAGCTTGCAAACCTGAAATCTAAAGGTTCAAAACCTCACAAAGCTAATACAGAGATTTTTTTTTTTATACGTCATGATTCTTAAACCAATGATTTTGGGAGGCCTGACTTGTGTTTTTTTGAAGTTCAGGTTTGGCAGTACTCCGAGTATAATTAAAGGCAGAACCAAGACCTGAATGTGTATAGTATACAGCCTGATAAATTCAAATTTTAAATTCACCTTAAACTCTCTTTAAATTTTGGCTTGGACAAACTACATACTTTAAACATCATGTATCTGGGGTCTAATCTATGGGAGGGAAAAAAAAAAAAAATGTCCTCCAAGCTGGAGTTCTCTCAGAATTCACATTCCGGATGCATTTCTTATAGCGCAATTAGGCAAAACAGCTTCATTTGAAGGTAACTGACCATTATTTGCCTGTTTTTCAAAACTCTCCCTTGCCCATCTTAACTTCTGTAAAGAAAAAAAAATAATAATCTCCCTGAAATTTCACATCCCAGATTAAATTTTTTCCTCAGGAGTTTTAAAGTTACAGGACCTGATTCTTGTACTCACTGTAGATCAGTCATCTCCTCAGATCTGACTGCAGGGAGCTTTGCCATTGACTTCAATAGATCCAGGATTTCATCCCAAATGTCTATTGTTCCTTTTTTTATTTAAATAAGAAGAGCACTGAGAAACACAGTTTAACAAGGAAGCTGTTTAACCCTGTTAGCAATACTCTGAGTCTATGCACAGAACAGTTGCTGGATGTAACATTAAGTTATGTAAAGCAATGACTAAAGGATTTTTTTGGCTAATTCTTATGTGTTCATATATTTTTGGACAGCATGAAATGTCCTATAGTTAAATCAAATGTCAAAATGCTGCCAACCACGTAATGAAATGCTGCTACAAAACCTCTGCTTCATTTTTGCTTTTGGGAGTGAAAGAGCAGGCAGCGTGTCCTATAAAAGCACTGTGATGCAATATGCAGAAGTAAATAAGAGTCACACAACTGGGACAAAGTCATGAGATTGGAATGACAACGACACATGGTCATTTAAGATGCACTTTTCATAATGAAAGCAATTTGAGGAATGTTCTGGTGGAAAGTTCAAATCAAAGATGTTTTTAAAATAAGATGATCCTCCAGTAAGATTTGTGACAAAAACAAAACAGCTAATCCTAGGAAGACAGGAAGCAATGGAGTACACTAATATTAGCAATGAGTGGGCCTGGAGGTAACAAACATCTGGAAAAGAATAGCATGAGGAAGGACAGTAGCGACAGTGGCAAAATTACGTGGTTATTCAATGCAGTTACATGCAGGTCTAGATGCTAATGCAATGAGCTTCAAGACACAATCAGGGAACCATCCTGAGTTCTTTAAGATAGATTTTACCTGAGTTAATATCTTTTATTGGACCATCATCTGTTGGTGAGAGAGACAAGCTTTCCAGCTTACACAGAGCTCTTTTTGAGGTCTGGAAAAAGGTACTCAGAGTGTCACAGTGAAATACAAAGTGGAACAAATAGTTTAGCATAAATAGTTAACACATATTTCAAGAGACTATTCACTGTAAAATGGCCTGATAACACCTCTCCAGTCACAGGGGGAAAGGAAAAATAAAACTGAGGATGTGATATAGCAGGGTACAATCTAGACCAGGGGTCGGCAACGTTCGGCATGCGGCTCGCCAGGGTAAGCACCCTAGCGGGCCGGGCCAGTTTATTTACCTGCTGACGCGGCAGGTTCAGCCGATCGTGGCCCCCACTGGCCGCGGTTCGCCGTCCTGGGCCAATGGGGGCTCCGGGAAGCCGCGGCCAGGACATCCCTCGCCTGCGCCGCTTCTCGCCGCCCCCACTGGCCCAGGACGGCGAACCGCGGTGAGTGGGGGCCGCAATCTGCCGCACCTGGCACGACAGCAGGTAAATAAACTGGCCCGGCCCACTAGGGTGCTTACCCTGAACGTTGCCGACCCCGATCTAGACTAATAAGCAGCTCTACCACCCCTACACTGTAACACTGAGTGCCTTACAATGCCTTGCTGAAGTAGCTCCCACCTAGGCCACTCACAAACAGCCTTCCAGCATGCAAGCCACACCCCGAGTGTTTATGTATAACTACAGCCTGCCAACCACACTCCGGCCCTCACCAGCCTTCATAATACTGCAGGGTGACCCCCATAAACCCACAGTCTTAGATTTGTACCCAGAAATGTATGTCCTGTACTGCCCAGCTTCTCTGGACAATGCAATTATATTAGGTCCGTTACTTCTTTAAAGGGATAATATGCACACAATTTGCCGCTCCCAAATGGAGTTTCCCAGACACTTCAAGTTAAACACAATGGATTAGATAAAACAAATGTATTAATTACAAAAAGATAGATTTTAAGTGAGTAAAAGTAATGTAATCATTTCTGACTTTTTAGGTTTCAATAAAAATTAAGATAAAAGTCTACTGGTGCCTAACTTAAACTATGTTAAATTCAAAGCAAAGTTCTCACCACATCCTTTCAGCAGTCTTACTGACCAAGCCTCTTAGATCAGGACCCCTCCCCCAGCGCAGTAGCTGCTTCCTTTG
Organism: Trachemys scripta elegans; assembly: GCF_013100865.1. Taxonomy (NCBI): domain Eukaryota; kingdom Metazoa; phylum Chordata; order Testudines; family Emydidae; genus Trachemys; species Trachemys scripta. The sequence goes on from NC_048303.1 coordinate 99,558,060, forward strand.
TCCCTTCAGGTGCAGTGAATCGATGTGCATGGGGGGGTCCTTTGGGGTGTCTTCCCCTTCTTTTTATAGTTCTGTCCCCCCTTTGAGAAGCATTTCCAGCTGGAAGTAAGGCAACAGGCAATTTGTGTAGCAGGATGTTCTCTGCTGCTTTTTTTCTTGCCCTGTTTGAGCTTTCTGCTTGATGATGACTGTTTACTACTTAAATGCAAGTTAAGCAGAGCACAGATTCCCTTGTTTACGACAGACCTGTTTGATAACATGTGTTAATAACACCATACAGTGGAATCTTATAACTTCACATTGCCATACATTTTACCAGGACAATAATGAGTTTTTAAATGATACCTCACAAGACATATTTTGTACAAAGATTATTACAATAGCATGCAGAGTATGAATACAGGGGTACATTCTGTCACAGGGTGGGGTGAGGGAGTTAAATGGATTAAAGACTGTTGTAATAAGCCATAAATCCAGTGTCTCTACTCAGTCATTATCTCCACTGCTGTCAATCCACAACACACCTTTCAAGATCTATAGGTATGTGTAGGACCTATCACATATGGTGCACTTCATCCAGTGCACTAAATGCCCCAGTAACAACTATGTGGGTGAAACAAGACAATCATTACACACATAAATGAACTCACACAGAAAAATGATAAAAGACAAAAACACCCTATCAGATGTCAGTGATCACTTTAAACAGAGTGATCATTCTATATCTAACCTCTTAGTCCTCATCCTCAAAGGAAACTTGCATGACACCTTCAAAAGATAAGCCTGGAAGCTTAAATGCATAACTTTGCTAGATACTAAAAATCATGGACTGAATAGACACACTGGATTTATGGCCTATTACAACAATCTGTAGCCCACTTAAGCCCTCTGCTGAGCGCTTTTTCCCCCCTTCCCTCCCATGACTAGAGAGGTGTTAATGGGTCACTTCATCTTGAATGGTCTCTTGAAATGAGAGTTAAATATTTACGCTAAACGATCTGTTCCACTTCGTATTTAGCTATGACACTCCGAGTGCATTTCCCAGACCTGATGAAGAACTCTGTGTAAGCTCAAAAGCTTGTCTCTCTCACCAACAGAAGTTGGTCCAATAAAAGTTACTAATTCACCCACCTTGTCTCTCTAATATCCTGTGACTAACACATCTACAGCGACACCGCATACATATATATTACCTGTCATTTCGAAAAACTTTTGGGAGGTATCTTCTGGGGAACCACATGGCCAGAGCACACATCAGGACCCAAAGAATAGCCAGCTCATCTAGCATCTGACCCAGGAAACTGAGTGTAGCATGGAAATAGACAGATCCAATGCCTGGATGAATCAATTAAAAAGCCAATATGAAGTTACAGTAGCGTATGGCACTAAAATGTGCTGCTTAACAATGGACCTAATAGTCTGGAAATGGTAGAAAGACTTAAACACCACCACAATGGGTAGCAGCTAAAACTTATTACAAAACAACTGATTTATGAAAGGGGCAAATGTCAGCTCTAAATAGCAAAATGGAGCTTACGTAAAGGAAACAGCACATCAGGGTATCACTATTAATGAAACGGGCACAGTATTATTTAAAACACACACACACACAAAACACTCCAAACTAAACAACTAAAAATAGAGATTCTCACTGGCTGGGAGGGGGTAAGTCAAACAAGGCTGGCAGCAAGTGGTGGCTAAACCTTAGCATGATTTACAGGTGGAAAATCCCATGCTCTTTTACAGAGCCATGCAACCTGCACAATAATTCTTTGCCCCATCTATGTAGTATTTCAAAATCTTCCATTGTTGCTGACAATGGAAACATTAATGATCCTCTGTACATAAAATGGGTAAACATTCACTTCTATGGAGAGAAATTATCAGCATGTTACAAACAAAAGGCTCCGGAACACCTCCCAAATGATGCTAAATATCCTCAACTCCTACTAAAGTAATGGGATGTGGGTGCTCAGCACTGCTCAGGATCAAGCCCAAATGTAGCAAGAGCAATTACGCAAAGGAAGGGCAGAACGGAGCTAAGCAGGCCAGAGTTCCAGGCAACCTAGATTGTCACAGTACATTTTCCTTTGTAAAAGTGCATTTGCTTCAGTATCAAGTAAGTTCAAACAAACTGCTCACTAGACGTCAGGGTTGCTTTATTTTTCAACAACATGATATGAGGGCAGGAAAAGAACCCAATTTCCTCTCTCTTGCAGTTCGTGCATGACCAGACACATACACGCACACACACAGACTAATCAACTTACCAACAACAACTAGCAGAGTCCATATTAAGTATATTCCACTGTTGAAGCAGGTTGCATATTGACGAAATAAGCACATACATATGGGTGGTAAAACAAAAAACAAGATGTTGCTTATCTAGAAAAGAAAATATAAAATAAAATGTATCAAATAAAGGGGGAAAATGAAACAAACCTTTAAAGTTTGTAAGCTGTTTAAAGCCATCTAGAAAAGCACATTTGTTGCTTGATCTGATGACAACCCCAGCTTACCAAAACTCATATGTCCTATTTTTTCAAAGCTGACCCAGGTTCTGCAGTGGAGGCCTTTACTTTGAGAAATGTTAAGTATAAATCCATCAGGACTGGGAACAATGTATAATGTAGATGAGCCCTTCCTTAAAATACCTTGTAAATCTATCCCAGGAGCAACACTTCTGTGATTACACAAATACAGTATCAAATATTCATGTCATTGCAATTCAAAAAGTATATAATGACGACAACAAGAGGTGAATAACAAGGATCTTAGCTGGTGGCACTCTCTTCTTAATGACTGAGGGAGCCTTGCATGAAAACTCGTGGAACTGCCCGGATACAGATCATGTGGTCCTCCCTTAGAGGAAGGCAGAGGCACTTGGGCTGGGGAACCCTGCTGCAACTCTGAGGCTGTAACAGGCAGCTGTGGAGCATCTACCCTACAGCTTCATCCCTGGGGTGAGGGATAGGGGAGGGAGAATTCCTCATCATTGCCTCTATGACATTCTCAGTGTCTGGCCCAATTACTCAGCCAGGAGAGAGAGTTTGGTCATAAGAGTCCACCTGAAAAAACAGGGAATTGCAGCTGCCTTTGAAACCCATAACTTATACTGGCCAGTTTGGCCTTTTAGGGCCTGATCATACATTCCCAGTGCCCCTCAACCTTCCACTGAAGTTAATGAGAGTTTGGGGTGGACAAGGCATGTAGGATTGGACCATTAATGGGTGTGTTTGCTCCTTCAACTATATTTTTCCCTACTCACTTCCTCAAATACACCTCTACCTCGATATATCACGACCCGATATAACACAAATTCGGATATAACACAGTAAAACAGTGCTCCAGGGGAGGGAGGGGGCTGTGCACTCCGGCGGATCAAAGCAAGTTCGATATAACGCGGTTTCACCTATAACACGGTAAGATTTTTTGGCTCCCAAGGACAGCGTTATATCGGGGTAGAGGTGTATAGTCTTCACTCTACACAAGAATTCAGAGAGATTAAAATTCAATCACCTCACTTACATTCCCAGGAAGGGTCAAAACATGTTCATAAAACCAGCATTCAAAATGACAGGAACTAAAGGAGGGGCTCCCTAGGCATATTCATTTGCAAGCACTGTATGCGAGAAGCATTAAATCAAACTAAAGATGCCCCCTCAGAGGGTCACGTTTTCGTCAGAAGCCTTGTCCTTTGGGTTTAGTTAAAGTAAAATATTTAGAAAAAGCAATCTCCTGCTCAGTTTAAAATAGCACACTCTTTACTAGAGACACAATGAATCTGTGCCAGCAGAACCCTTGGAAACAGCATTCAGCCTGAGACTCAGAAGATAAATGTGATAGGGACAAGCTCACTGGTACTTTTTAAATCATTTTTTTATTTACGAAAAGATTACAATGAAAATGTTGAAAAGGCTGAAATGCAACAAAAACCAATTAAAAAAAACCTGACCAACCCACCTCCCCTGTCACCTAAAAATAAAATAAGCTAGATCATCAGGCTATTGAGAAGAGGGAGGAAGGATTCTGTGTTTTTTTAGGACTGGCCTCTAGGACCGTTACAGAACAAAATATGGTTGGCAGGAAGAGGTCTAAAATACATCATTAGAAGCCACTGTATTGCACTTCCAGTTTTATAAAAATAAACTATATAGAAAAGAGGGGATCCTGATATACTGTATTAAAAGGCCTAATGTAACAGTTCTTTGCTTTGAGCTGCATCACAAACTGGACCAAATTCCATCACTGCAAACATTTGGTTCCCTAATTTTGGTCAACAAAAGACCCGAGAGTGGAAACAAAGGCACAATGAAGAAAGATTGACCAGTTCTTGTTACCCAGGACTTCCACATAGGTCTGCAATGCCACAGATAGAGCATAGCTTTACAAAAGTCAATTAAAAACAAAACAACCACTTCACCCCCCCCCCCAAAATCCCCACTGATTTACATTCAATTTAGGAGTGTCCACACAGTTTGCACCAGTCTAACTAAACAAAATTAAAATATCTTTAGGTAACTGTTGCAAAATTTGTGTTTAGATAAAGCCTTCGTCCTGTGACTACAGGACTGTGCTGTTAAAACTTTGCTGAGAAGTGAATAATATCTGGCCTTTTGGATGTGTATTAGCAAGGTTCTGCTATAGTACTTTAAGGGCCTGATCCAAAGCCCATTCAAGACAAGGGCAGTCTTTCCAGTGACTTCAATGGGCTTTGTGTCAGGCCCATAGCCATGTTATCCCAAGCATTTTAGAGGTCTGGAGTGAAATCTTGGCTCCAATGAGGTCAGTGGCAAAACTCCCATTGAATTGAGTTGGGCCAGGATTTCCACCATAAATCTGTAAACAGCAGTCTTTTCTTGACCTAATCTGATCATTCATCCTGCACTTTCCAGGACTACATTCTATAGTATTACCATTCATGTTTTAGCTAATCTGCTCAGCATATCACCATCCTCTCACATCTCATTTCCAGCCTGCTCCAAGGCACAGTTGCTTTCATAAAAACTTCCTCCCTGTTTTTTATGTTCTTGTGCAGTGACAACATGGGCAAATACAGCAGACTACTTTCACCAAAGTGCTCAGATATCATAGGGCACCCATAAACCAGATCACCTTTGATAGTGGTTCTAGGGAAACCATAGCATCAACAATGCTGGGCTCAAATGTGGGATTTGTTTTATTTAAATGTGTGGAGCCAGTAAGAAAAAGAGACACGGACTGAGATGATGTAGTCCTCACTGATTCGGTCAGCAGAGGGTTCAGTATGTAAATGTACTTCTGTAACATTGTGCAGCGCTACAATCAGTTGCTAACCTGGAAAGGAAAAAAAAGCCAGAAAGAACAGGAGACAAAGAGGAAGGAGCTAGGCAAGTTTTTAGGAAGATGGGTTTGAGAAACCCCAAAAGACAGTGAAGTGGGAAGAAAAGAGTCAGAGAAACTTTGGTTACCATCCTGCCAGCCCTCCATGCATGACTGCCCATTAAAATTGAAGGAAGCCCTGAACAGAATTTGCAGGACCCAGTGTACACCACACTTTCCATACAAATCTGTGAAGCTATACAATGCCACCCTCTTTCCCCCCCAATGTGGATGCAGTTATACTGGTATAAAGCTATTCCCATACAGGAAGGGGATAGGAGAATAAACTATACTAGTGGATAGCACCTTTATACTGGTTTAACTGCATTCAGATTTGGGATTGTAACAGTATAATTATTTCAGTTAAAAAAAAAAATGACACCTCTAACTGAAGTAGTTGAATCAATCCAAAAGTCTGGGTGCAGAGCAGCCCAACAGAGATGCGCTTGAACTGGTCAGTATAAATCTAGCAATTTACCATATTAAAATGTTCTAATACAGATAAACCTATAGACCAGCCCTAAATTTGATACACAAGAAGCTGCTATTGCAGACCTGTGAAAGGAATTTACTCAGCTCAATGGGAAAAAAACAAAAAACAAAACTTTCAACAACAGCAATTTTTAGTTCTTCCATGTACAGCATTCTGTGTTCACCACTACTCCAGTGCAAAGGCTACTAGCCAAAACCCCAAGCATACTGCTCCGAAAAGAAAGAAAAGAGCGTCACACAAGTTAGATGGTCCCAGAAAATTAGAATATGGGAAGATGAGGGCAGCAGTGTTCCACCTATAATAACTGGTGGCTCTTCATTGGGAGTGAGTGGAGATAAAAATCTGTTTTGTATTTTGTTTAGTCTTTGGGCCTGATTCTGATCTCAGTTATGCTGGTAGAAATCTGGAGTAGCTCCAATTAAGTCAAAGTTATACTGGTAAATCCAAAATAAATGAGACTGATACATGGCCCTTTCTACATATTGTTGATTTAAGAGAGATATATACACAGAATTAGGATCAGAAAGTTTTCCAATCAATATAGTAGATGGTATTTTGTGATCAACCTTAATATTTCCCATTTCATTTTAAAACAAACATGTTTTAAAGTTCCCCTAAAATAAAAATGTTAGCCTAATACAGTGGCGAAACAAAAATCAACAGTAAACAGGCATGTGAAACCAGATCACAAAAGACGCTTCCCACCACACATCCCCAAATAAAGCTACAGGAAAACTGATAACTTGTCATGCAATTGGATAGCAAGACCACAGCTCTAATGCAATACAATATCAACACAGTCCCATGCAAGAAGACCTTATTCTAGCCCTATGTGCAAAAAGGCAAGGTAAAGCTGAGGGACTGTTGCTATTTCACTCAAGCTAGAAAAACAAGAGATCTCATTTCCTTTTAACTCCCCATGGAAGTGCTTTGAAATCAAGGCTAAAAAACTATGAAATACAAAAGAAGGTGATGGTATTTTTGCTATATTTGGATATTGCTCCTATTAAAGTTAGCAAACAAAAAGTAACAAATGTAAATGTTATTTGCATCTTATTTTTTTTTTAATTTAAAAGCCACTGAAAGTGACAAGATGTACCAACAATATTTAAATAATATCTTAGTCACACACATACTCTCTCTCTCTCTATATATATATATGTATTAAAGATAAGATATAAAAATGAATACCGAGTGTACTGCAGGCACTGTAGGACACAGGGACATGCACACAGATGTAAACACACACAAATAAATAGGTGCTCGATACACACCGTGTTATAGAACTCGGCTATCGTGGGCACGATAGTGTAGTTATCTTCGCACCAGTCTACCTCGGAGCTGCCGGCTCGCAGCTGATCCCACAAGTAGAGGGTGCTCATGACTGGGGTGGATCTGCCTTGTGGGAGCTTCTGCTTTTTCAGCTGCCGCTGTGTCGGGGCTCTCTCCGTGCTGTTGCTCCCCTGGACTAATCAGCAAGGCGCAGACAACATTGAGGTAGCACCCGCAGCAGCTTCATCCTGTTTTTCTTTGCTCCAGCCGGATATGGAGCGCCACAAGCAGCAGCTTTGCAGCTCTCAGCCTGTTGGACTCATCTTCCCTCCTCCCAGTGGGTTGTTTAGCTTCATGCACGCTTCCCAGCTGATCAGCCTGCCCGCGGCCCCAGAGCGCCTGCGCCTTATGCCTCCCCCAGCTGGCTGAGGCTCGCTACAAGAATCACTGCTGCTGCCCTGTATTTACCACACACGACACAGAGAGCCAGCTCCTAGCTCCAACTGAAGTCGGTGCAAGCGCCTGTTGATTGACTTCTATAGTGCAGGGCCGGACTGCAGGAGCACAGGAGAGACGAGGCTGTATGGAATAATCCTGCACTAGTCCCCAGCGGAGGCACTAGGGGGGATTTAATAAATCTTAATTTCTATCTCTGGGATTCCAGGCTGTCAGTTGACGGCCAACCCTCACTCCGAAACCCACACAAATGTGGGCAGAAACATTCAAGACTCAAAGTGAACAAACAGGGAAATAAAGGATAACGCAGACATTTTTTCAATGCAACATGCTCTGCATCTGGGCACCAGCACAAGTAAAACAGACTGGATTAGAAACATTTAAATTAATGAACTGCACTAATCTTTCCTAGAACAGCTTCTGGATTCAGCTTTTTTTTTTTTCTTTTTTTTCTGTTCTGGTGAAAATCCATAGTCTGGCAGCTTTACAGACTAAAGCCATCTGTTTACACACAGAAAAAGAGAAAGGAGCTTCCCCACACTGCCCCACCAATGTGCCTTGGGCCTGGTCTACACTGGGGAGGGGAGGGAAATCGATCTAAGATATGCAACTTCAGCTTCGAGAATAGCATAGCTGAAGTCGACGTATCTTAGATCAAATTAAAATTACTTACTTCGCGTCCTTGCAGCGCGCCGCGGCTCCCCCGCCAATTTTGCTTCTACCTCTTGCCAAGCTGGAGTTCAGCAGTCGACGGGAGAGCGATCAGGGATACACGCGATAAATTGATCCCCGACAGACCGATTGCTACCTGCCAATCCAGCCTGTCTCAGATGGATAACCTCTAAGGGTATGTCTACATTCCAATGTAAGCCTGGGCTCAGATTCAGGCTCAAGCCCACCCCCACCCCCCCTTCAGTCTACCCACAAATCTATCTGATTCAGACCAGTAAGCCTTCTGAACCCAGACCCTAGGACCCTGCAAGATGGGTGTGTCTGAGCCTGAGTCACACTGGGACTTGGGTCCACAATGCATCATTTTGCACCATGAACAGAGCTTGGGACCAGATCCCCCAGTCTCACATCCTGAGAGTCTGCAAACACTATCCCACAATGCTATGGGCCAGCCTTCTTATCCTTTCTATCCCAAGATTAGCCAATTGATTCCCAGGAAACAGAAGCAACTCCCTGGTGCATGTACAGCTGCTTGGCATTTAATATTTCCATTTTATTCTGCCTGCTGAGCTGCAAACAGAGGGAACTGTCTCCTGAGTTAGCTATGGCCATCGACAAGAAGTCTGTTGCCAAGCACACTGCTACCTGGTCACAGGACCATGGTCAGATTCTGGTATATCTGTGGTGTGAGGAGAAAAAGACATTCAATTTCAATAAGAGTACCAGAAATGACCATCTGTAGTAAGAAATAGCAGACAAGCTGGCAGCATTGGGGATACAACAGAGCAGTGCAGGGAGTGGATTAAGTGGTTCAAGAGCAACTACCAAGAAAGCCAGGGATGAGAACTGCACCTCTGGGAACTCCCTATCATCCTGCCTCTTTTATGAGGCGTTTGATCAGATGCATTGAGCACTGAGCCCCCAGCAGTTCACAATAGCCTAGTCAGCCATGGCAACTTTCTGACCTCTGAATCTTGTACACCATCAGAAAGGAGCCAGCAGCTGCTGGATCAGGCTAGCGAAGTGACTCTGGTGCTCATACCAGTCCCCAAGGAGACTTTGCTGCCAAAGCAGCTGCAGCATGTCTACACTCAGAGGAGCTGTTTGATGACCCCCTGGAGGAGCAGCCCGCTGTAGAAGCAGAAGAGGCAAAAATAACCTCAGTGCCTGGTAAATATTTTGGCTCCATGTTTGTTGTTATTAATACAGAAATGGGAGGGATTTGTGATTTATGAGTCAACACAATTTTTATTACAAGCCATGGGTAGGAGTGTGTATCTACTAATGGTGAAATGCATGCCTCAGTATTTTGGCATCAGCCCCCTCGATTCACATGGCATTAAAATGGAGACTGAGAAATGCAAACAACAATTAAGCAGTTAACATTACATTTTTACTAGATACTTGTATGTTCTTACAAAGATATGCTGGGGTGTTAAAAGTAAAAACCTTATATTGCCTTTCCTTTTTGTACGCTGTGCAGTACAAATTGGCCACGCCACAGCATAACAGGCCACCTGTAATCTGTATGGGGAGGAGGCGGAAATGTAGTTCATGAGTGATGAAATCCATGTCTAAAAGGGCTGGGGGGGTTGTATGTAGTCCAGAGAAGTTTAAAGGGAGAGGAGTTGGCTGTGCAGTTCTTTGAGAGTCCATATTATCATGTGTGTGGGCATGTGTAGTCACAGTAGGCTGTATCATAAACCGTAGGGACGCAGTAATCCATGTGGATGCTAACGCAGCATACTGTTCATTCCCCCATGAATCCTGGGTGCTGATAGCTGCAAACTTTTCCTGTAGTAGGAACTCCAGATAGGTAGTCACATTTCGGGGAGAGGCATATTTTCCAGACCCTCCTCCACTTGTTAATGTGTTGCTCAGTTACCATAAGCTTGAAAACCTCTGTGGAATACATGCCTAACTTGCCACTGGTAGCATGGAATAGAATGACCCTTTGCCATTCAGGGAACTCCAGGATTCTTATGTCCTTTATAATATGGAATGCCTGAAAGGACTGAGAAACCTTAGCTAGTAACCATGGTGCACACACCCCTGCCCCAGGCTATCATCGTCTGCACTTTACAAATGCTGTATTTTTTAAAATTTCACTTTACATTCTTTGCACTCTGCTTAACTCAGTTATGTCCATGGAGTTTCTGGGAACCAAATCATTTCTCTAAGAATATAATGAAGCGGAGTTTTACGAAGTATAAATTTTTGGCCTTGAGATTCCACAGGCACTTTTCTCTGAGAATATAGTGAACCTTTTTTTAAGTACTGCTACAATAATGTGCTGTTTGATGGCTGCTTTCACTCCCTTCCACCTGTGCAGTTTAACCACACTCCAGTAGAAGCCTAGATTTCTAACTGTCACAGAACGGTCAAAGAGAAAGCATTTCTGTGATGAATTTAAGGTGGACATCCTGGACAGGGCCAACAAGCAGGTAGATTACCAAAGGGAAAAGAATTCATGGCCAGTGGAAAGGCACAGACAGGCATTAAATTGCAAGGAGAGAATTGCAGCAGGTCGGGAGAGAGTTGCTGCGCTGTTTCGGGAGCAGGAAGATTGGTTGAGGGAGGAAGACACAGCGCGGCAGAAAGACCTGTTTGAGAGGCTGCAAGGGCTAATGGCCACAAGAGTTCAGGCTTCTGCTCCACCTGTACCACATCCTGAGCCTGCTCCATGGTACCATGTCATGCAGACTAGGAACACATTGGACAATACAAAAGTTGGGTGGCCCATGCAACCAAGACTGAACACTAGTAGCTGGACAAGTCAAATATACCCCCAGCAGTCATCCACCCCCAGGCATCATCACCAAGTTTGCAATAAATGTGCTAGAAAGGGACGCCCAGGGACATGCAAAAGTAGGGAATTTATTTGTTTGCATTGGCTTCACAGTTCAATGTTTGTGTTATGCACTTTATTTTATTAGGGGTTTTGGTGTTGGTTTATTACTGGTGTTTTGGTGTTCTAATGGCAGCTGGCCTGCCTGACAATGCTTTAATATTGTTTGGTTGGGTTTTTTTGTTTTTGTAATAGATGTGTTCACAAATAAAGCCTTTTATTTTATTATAAAAGTTTATTGCCATCATTCCATCACATCATATAACGTGTATTTCAAAGAATGAAGACAGGATAAGGCACAACCAGGAAGTTGTATCCCAATACAAGTTCTTAATACATCCATTCAGATCAATCAATAATGAAAATCCACAGTTCATGTCACACAAACCACTGGCCCCACCCCACTGGATAAGCAGTTATCGCATCCACAATTAACCATTTGTGACAATCACACACACTCCATTTGTAGCATACAGCGACAGTACTTCGTTTATTGTAAAATTACTGTACATATACACTCATAAACATACCATTCTCCCTCCTCTACTGGTCCAGGCAAGTCCATAAAGTATCCGTGATTTCTGTTGACCGTGTGTATCCTGCTCCAGCTGTGATAAGTGCACCTTCTGGCTGAGTGTACCGGTTCAGCAACCATTACTGTCATATGTCCATTCAGGGCCAACTGGCTCATCCTTTGGATTCACAACGATTGTGAAGCACACAGCAAGTCACAATAATGCAGACTGCACTGATTACACTGGTGTACAAATAGTTCTGTAAACAGCACCAGTGGGATTTCAATCCACCAAATGCTCACTCATTCTACCTACTGAGGGTGTAATTAAACCTTCTTTTGCCAGGGCCTCTGAAAGGAGGATAGTTTCATAAGCCAAAGCAAGGTGGTTTCCCCTAGAATAACAATGGGGACCGTTACTCCATTTGACAATATCATTTGGTCAGAACAGTGTCCAAACCTGTCCATGAAGTTAGACTCCCAATCAGAGGAAAACCCTGGGCATCATGAACTTTTCCAGTGCAGGCCATGTTGGCATCCATATATCAGCCTCTGTAGTCCACAAGGGCCTGCATTACGATGTAGTAGCCTCTGCAGTTGTGTGTGCTCCTTGAGGAGGGCAAACTATGGGCATGAGTCCCATTGATGGCCTCGGCACAGTCTGGATACCCCATTCTCTCAAAACCAGCATTTACTTCAGGGATATTATTTATATCCACCAACTTGGGGAAAGTCACACGCCTGACTGCCTCAGAAACTTCCGCCACCACTTTACCCACGGTTGACTTTTCAACACCAAACTAGTTAGCAACAGACATGTAGCAGTTTGGGAGTAGCCAGCTTCCAGATGGTTATGGCAATCCACTTCTAGACTGGTATGGCTGCCCCCCGTCTGTATCGTGAAGCTGGAGGGTTGGGGCAGGCTGCTCACAAAGCTCCAGAAATGTAGCTTTCTTTGTGTGAAAATTTTGGAGCCACTGGTGGTCATCCCAGAGTGATGAAGTGATCCACCAGTCTGTGCTTGTGGTCCTGCTCCAGAAGTGCTGGTCTATGGAAGGGGCATCAGCAGTTATAAAGAGACTTGTGAACAGCATCAGACAGTTCAAGTCTTCCATATCTGTATCGTCCTCCTCTGACAGGTGCCTGAGATAGGTCAGAAAATACCGCCAAAATGTTCACCAGCATCTCATGGATGTTCTGCCAGTTTCCTGAAACAGGAGTGTAAGCCCAAGCAAGACAAGTTCTTCAAATAGTGACTCCTTCATGTTGCTGGCTCCGGTTGCCAGAAGTGTGCAGACTCAAAAGATGGCTCGGCAGGATGTGTTGGTAGGCTGCAATGACATCCTGTAAAGAGCCAGGGGACAGACAGACAAGTTTACTAAAGTGTACCACAAACAAAGGGCTAAGACAGCTACAGGTGGGGCGGGTGCTAGGAAGCACGGGATAGGCTTGTTTGACTTGGGTCTGCATAGTGTAGTGCTGATGCATGAGTGTGGAGGTAAGACGTAGGTCCAGAAATTCTAAATCCAGGGTCAATATTCAGTGTGGACACTCAAGCCTGAGTTTACAAACACTGAGCCTGACGGCTCAAGTCCCACAAACCCCGGGCTTACATTGCAGTGTAGACATACCCAAAGGGCCAGAGGGCAGTTCATGCTCCATGGCTCATTCAGTCATTGGTGTCTTTGCTGACTGTGCAAGCAATTAGTGCTGATTATGGTAGTGGTTTCATGATGTGCACACTTGTACACTAGGAGCTGAACAGAACCCATAAAAATCTTTCCCCATGGACCATTGAACATTCATCATGCTTACAAGTTTTGGTTACTAATGTCCTGGGCTGGATGGAAATCAGTGATCTAGAGTGAAAGACTCCACATCACATTATTTTTATGAAATATTCTACAATATATTTGCTAGCACGTTAAGAAATGTTATAAATTAGAACACTTGTCAAAATAAATTAACAAAACACATTGTCATGAGGCACCTTGGATGCCTTTTTTACTGTATTTACTTGATATTTTGCAAAATGTATGAGTTTATCATAGGTGCCTACATGATTAGTGTGAATTAGCAATGTTCTACACTAGGGGCCAGATTCTTTGCTCTGGGTGAGCCATGCTTGTTGCAAGACCGGAGGACAAGGAAGTAAAGAGGGCAATGGAAACTTTAAGCATTTCTTTTCCTGTTTCCATGGCTGATTCCATAAAAGGAGACAATTTACATCTTCCTTCCTTCCTACCTTTATTTAGCTCATGCTACTATTTTGTATTCAAAATATTTGTCACAAAACACTTAGAAGGAAAATAACCGGATCATTACTTCCACCCTTCTCCAATATTTTGGGTGATCTCAGAGAAGAAAACCTATCTTTTGCATATCTGCTAACATTTGAAAGCTATAAATAAGAATACTGGAGGGAAAATCAATTGGGGCACACCTATACTGAAATATCAGACTCAGATTTTTGAAGGTAGAGAATGAAAAAAATATTTCTATTTTGCTAAATAACTGGGACTGTCCCTCCTGAATAGGGGTAGTTGTGTGCTTTTAGGTCACTGTGATTGTTGGATATCTAGCACTAGGACATTTCACTTACAGATTGGACTGCTGTATTCCTATTGTTCCATTAGCTCTGAAACTAACTCATGTGAAATATCCGTAGAAGGAATCTTTCAGGACACAGGAAATGTCAATGTATAAACAAAAAAATGAGCAATGCAAATGGTAACAATACATATTGTTACAAGTAGTGTACCATAAGCGAAGTGCCCACTGTAGGTACATCATATACTAAGTTCCCTTTAAGCTGTGATGGCTGCGCAGCAGGCTATCCAGGGCCACGCAAGCAGTGAGAAGCCTCTCTCCCGGCCCCAGCCTAGGACCTGCTACGGCTGGGGGGAGAAGCCTCTTCCCCGGCCTCGGGCTTCTGCGGAGAGAGAGAGCTGGGGGAGTCCTCACTCCCTGCCATAGCCCCAAGGCAGCCTGCACCTCAAACCCCTCATGTCAGCCCCACCCCAGAGCCCTCACCCCCCCGCACTCCAACCCTCTGCCCCAGCCCTTAGGCCCCTTCCGCACCCTGAACCCCTCATCCCCACCCCAGCCAGAGCCCACAACCCCTGCACCCCAACCCTCTTCCCCAGCCTTGAGCCCTCTCCTGCACACCAAACCCCTCATCCCCACTCCCACTCCAGAGCCTGCATTCCCAGCATCCCAACCCTCTGCCCCCCTCCCACACGCCAAACCCCTCGCCCCACCCTCATCACACATCACCTCCACATTGGTGCACATAAAATTCATTCTGCACATGGATGTAAAAAATTAGGGGGAACACATACGGTGGTCTTAAATCAACATAATCCTGTTTTTACCTTAATTTTCTATCTGTTTCCCTGATGATACCAACATTCGGCCACGGCCTGTCTTTCTTAAATCTTTCTGAAACTCTCACTCATCAGACTGCATCACACAGCCCTCAATCTCTCCAGTTCCAGCTGTCAGGCATCCTCTCCACCCATTCCAGGCTCACAGGCTGCTGCGCTACTATTTCTGGATCCACAAGCTGTTTTTTGGCAGCTGCAACAGACTGCATTTCCTAGCCCGGTTATGGCTGATCTCTTGGACTCCTACATCTAATCTCTCAGACCCCAACAGAACCACGTTCCCTAGCATCCAGATGTGACGGTTCATAAAGTTAACACACAGAAAATTGAACAGGAATAGCCACGACTGTTGACTTATGATAACCATTCACTTTGAAGGTAGGCGAACATTTTTTCCCATTGCATGTTTTCATTTATTCCTAATAATGGGCAATACTCTCCCCTCTGCCGCCACAAAAGGAAGACATCCTAACTCTTGGAAACCAGCTTGTGTTGTAAAATTGGGGAACAGTGGGTCCCCAGCAAGTTTCCCTGGCACACTGAAGAAGTTTCTCCACTGCCTGCAGATTATTGATGGCAAATCAGAAGAAGGTGGGGTAAGAAATAATCTGTTCTCTGCAACACATCCCCTTCAGATCCAGTGGATATTTGAGCATTAACACCCATGGACTCCCTTCTGCCTGGTTATGAGGGGCATTGGTCACTGACAGCATGACTCCTTCAGTAGCCCTGGTGCCGGGGGAGAGCCCTGGCCCTTTTGTGTACCTTTTGAATTCTGACTGGGGCTATGAAATAAGGACCAGTCTCCCACCAGCACTTTTATTACAGGACCTGCAGGAGCCTATAGCACAGAGACTCTGTGGATCTTGGGAGAGCCACTGGATAATGAAGCTATCTGGGTTATTTGTTCTGCAGAGAGAGGGACAATGAGCAGGAAATTTCCTAATGTAACAATAAGCAGGAAATTCTACAAACAGCATCTCACAGAGTTTCCTGAACCTGGCGTAGAGGAAAATATGACCCATTGTTAAAGCACTGAAGCAGCAGATACTAGCAAAGCAGCTTAAAAAACAAAACAAAATTATTTTCAGTGGAGACGTTCATCAGCAAAATACCTGTGACACAACCTTCTTGGAAGGGCAGCAGTGCAGTGATTGCGACCCCAGGGCTAATGAAACACTGGACATTGGTTCCTGGACGCAGCCCTTAACAAGCACAGCAGTTTGTCCACCTTCACTGCACCACCTGTCATCGCAAAGAAAGTGCCTTCCGCGCTTTGCACACAGCCGCCTTTGCGCACGGATGGGCGAGGCTGGCTCTGACGGCACGGGGGGGGGGGGGGGGGCGCACGCGTACCCGCGGGCACTCAGACACACTGCACCTGGCACGTCTGGCACCCGCGAGACACACACCTGGGCTGCGGTTACCACTCACCTAGACACCTGTGGGCTCGCCTGGTGGGAACCAGACCTGCCTGCAGTGGGGCGCTAGCGAGGGGGCTGGAGCCTCTCACCGTAAGCAAAGCACCCCCTGCACCAGCTCCGAGTTAACTCTGTCTTGGGGGGGAGGGGTAACGTTATTTAGCTGTTGCCCTGGCAACAACCGGCTCCCTCCGGGAAGCACTGAAGGTACCTGCCATAGAGCACGCGGCGTACACCACCACAGGACACAGAGCGGCCACGAACATCCCTTCTTTTCCCTTCCGGTGCGTGAAACGCCAGCCGCGCAAATCACTTTTGCCATTGGCTAACCTCGGTCACGTGGCACTTGTGTTAGGCATCCGCCCAGGACGGTGCTCCCTTTCTCGCGAGACCTCGCGGTGTGTCGCTCGGCTCTCTCGCGAGATCCCTGCGCGCCTATGTGTGTTGGGCTGAACGGAAATAGGGCCTCTTTTGCCGTGGCGGAGCCGAGGGGAGCGGCTCGGCGAGGATGAAGGTGAGGCGAGGGGCCGGGCACGCGCTGCCGCCTCGGCCTGCAATGGCCCTGGCGCTCGGTGCGGGGCCGCCTGCGGGAGGCGATGCCGCCGGGGCTGGGCTGGGGAGCGCGGCTGCGGGGCGGATGGGGACGGATTCACCGCAGCGAGGGGGCGGGCAGGGAACATGGCGTCTCTGCCCCGCTATCCCCATGGGCGCAGAGCTGCCCTCCTGGCGGGGCGAAGCACAGCCCCCTGGGGGGCGTTTGAAGGGCGCTCCCTGGGGCAGCCCCCCGGTGCTGCGGCCGAGGAGCTAGACCCTGGGTGCGGGTCGTTGGGCTGGTCCTGTCCTTACTGCGCCTCAGCGGCCTCCCCCGCAAGGGAAAGGTAACCAGGGGAATCGCTTCAGGCTTTTGGCAGTGCCTTTGGCACGAGGCCTTGTCGAGTGTACACTGAGTGTTGGGGGGCAGAGCCTGCTGCCTTGGTTCTGCCCCAAGGAGCTTGTAGCATCTTAGCACGCACCTTTCAGGACGTTAAGGTTTAACGCTGAAGCAGTATGCTACCAGTTACCTCAGTAATCCTCTGCAGATTGAGGCAGTGGGTGTGATTTTAACCAAGAATATTGAAACAGCATGGGATGAGCGTTTAGCTCTAGAAAAGACTTGGGTTTATTTTGTTGTTGTTGTTCCTAGCTCAACATCTCTTTCCCAGCCACTGGCTGCCAGAAGCTCATTGAGGTGGACGATGAGCGCAAATTGCGTACCTTCTATGAGAAGCGGATGGCCACTGAAGTTGCTGCTGATTCTCTTGGTGAAGAATGGAAGGTAAGAATTGGGCTAAGGTACTGAGCTTATTTTTGGCATATTAGAGGCAAAATGAGGCATAAGAAATAAAACTGAGTTAAGTATTCAGTGTCTCACACTACTGGCATAGAAAGCATGTGGTAGGTAGTGCCTGGTGTAATAATGCCTTGAAAACAAGTGTCTCAAAGTATATTTAGTTTGAATGGGGAGCTGTGTGGTGTGTGTTTGTCTTATTTTTTAAATTAAGTTGTGTTTAGAGTATCTGTTTCACTTCTCTCTTCAGCGGACTGTTTGCTGTTCTTGGTCTTGCTCTCCTGTACTTGGCTGTTAGACTGGAGGAATGAGGAAAACAGGCATTGCTAAGGAAATGCTCTTTGTAGACCTAAAGTGTCTTCTTGTGCAATGAAACTGTAAAACGTTAAGAAAAATGCTTTGTTAAAAGTAAGCCACTAAATCAATATTTGGAGGCAAGAATTTACCATAAATTGAGCTATAGGAAAGGGCACTCTTCTGATTTAAGAATGGTATCATTAAGGTTGATTTGCACATACTCAGTTGGCAAAAACAAAAACCTGTATGGGCAGCAATTCACCGTTAACACTGTGTCCTTTAAGTTGAGTAGACAAATTTCTAGAACTAAAGTTTTGGGTATAATATCTGAAAGTTGCCGTCCTCTTGCTAAAGAGGGTTTTTAGAACAATTTTTTCTGGTTTAAAGAGAGGGACAGATGTGAAACATCAGGGCCCTGTGTCTAGCTCTGCCACAGGCTGACCAATCTTGGGCAAGTCATTTAATCTCTTTACCTATGTTCCTCTGTAAAACTGATAATTTTTCCACCTTTGGGTTATCTTGTCCATTTAGAGCGTAAGCTTTCTGGGGCAGTCTCCCACTATGCATATGAAGCCTAGCTTAATGAGGTAATAATCACCCTTGGCCTCCAAGATGCTGCAGTAACACAAATAGCTAACAAACGGGGAAAAGATTATGGACAAAGTAATATAAAGCCCCCAAAGTAACTAGGAAAATGAACCACGTTTTCTGTAATTGGGTTAAGTAATGGTTTTCAACCTGGGGTCTGACAACTGTCTAAGGGGTCCATGAGTATCCATGAGAGTATCGTTACCATAGAACACTGGTTTTCAACCTGTGGTCCATGAACCCCGGGAGTCTGCAGACTGTCTAAGATTTCCAGAGGGGGTCTGCCAATGAAAAGTTGAAACTGCTGCTTTAAATTATAGCAGTCTTAGTTGGTACTGACTTTACTGCTTTTATTTGAGCCAGCTGTCAAATCTATATTTTCCTTTGGACAAAAGTTTTAGAGATTTCAGACCATGTCGTTTAGACCTCTGATTAGCAAGTGTCAAACTAAATGTACTTTCAAGCTGCACTGAACAAAATTCTACTTAGTACGACTTTGGCCAAAGTTTGCATATAAACTAGACTTGTGCTCTCCTTTGAGGCTAAAATGATGCTGGGGTATTTTTAAAGCTT